>NC_057806.1:48576085-48577151 GCF_018294505.1 Triticum aestivum | reverse complement strand
GGTTGGTCACCTCATAACCACTCGGCCGCCCCGCGCGTCGCCATCGGTTGGTCACCTCATAACCACTCGGCCGCCCCGCATGTCGCCACCAGGTTGGTCACCTCATCAGCACTCGGCTGCCCCATGCGTCGCCAATCGGTTGGTCACCTCATCACCACTCGTCCGCCCCGCGCGTCGCCACTCGGTTGGTCACCTCATCATCACTCGACCGCCCCGCGCGCCTTTAGACAGCTAAGTCATTTTACATTCTGTTATTTTCGTCTTCCCGAGTATTCCATAATTCACACATCACGTTCACTCGGACGCCACACCACCGAGTGTACCCCTATGCTCGACTGCTTATTTTCACATACTTGCTTAGTACTGGTTATGTGACTCCCAAGTCCAGCTTCCATTTTTTCGCATATATCATTTACGAACACCATGTGTCGTTCTTCATTTCGAGTTTGCATCGGTCCTCCGGGGCTGCAACTCAGTCGAAACACTACACTTCCGTTTTATTTTAGCCAGTATTCCAACGAGTTCAGTAGCATCTCTCGCTTCGACAAGTGCGAACGAATCCTTCGCTCTTTTAGACTTTTGCTAGTCAACCAACAAGCCCCTTGCACTCCCAGCGGGTGTCTATGGGTGTTATTCACACAAATCATTTCAGCACACATCAAATTTCCTCAAGAAATTATTGTGTTGACTTGTGCCATTTTTTACACAAGTTACGCGATCACTCGACAGCCTTACGCGCCAACTTCATCGCTGCTCGGACTCGGTCACCATACTGATCCTAGCGCACCACAACACTGACCTTGTCCCTCTGTTGACTTCAAACACGTCCGACCAACCCCTCTATGAAATTCTCTTCATTGTATCAATGATATAGACCTCGTCGGGCATGAGACAGATAAGTCCCTTTCATAATTAAACTTCACACTTCACTCTTTTGCGAGTTTGCCTCTTTCGAGCATCACTCGGAAGCTTCTCCTTATCTTTACCCAAATCCGACTCGATGAATTGCAAATCATCCATTCAAGACTATATTTCTCATATTCCGGCATGTCCGTTGTCGAAGCCT
>NC_057806.1:48572700-48574517 GCF_018294505.1 Triticum aestivum | reverse complement strand
CCTAAGTTTGAAAAAAATCCTACCGAGTAGAGAGCAAACCTCTCACTCGGGGGCTTAGCTGCAGTCTAGTACTCGCCTAAGTGTTTGAAATCCTACCGAGGGGAGAGCAATCCTCCCACTCAAGGGCTTAGCTGCAGTCCAGTACTCACCTAAGTTTGAAAAAATCCTACCGAGTAGAGAGCAAACCTCTCACTCGGGGGCTTAGCTGCAGTCTAGTACTCGCCTAAGTGTTTGAAATCCTACTGAGTGGAGAGCAAGCCTCCCACTCGGAGGCTTAGCTGCAGTCCAAGGACTCGCCTAAGTAGCCAAAATCCGACTGAGACAAGAGCAAACCTCTAATTCAAGAAGCTGCATCACAAGTATAATGTGCGCTCCATCCCTATCCGCAAGGACACCGAGACGAAGGTCGACTGTCACCATCGCCTCGTCACCACTCGGCCGCCCCGCGCGTCGCCACTCGGTTGGTCGCCTCATCACCACTCGGCCACTCGCGCGCCTTCAGACAGCTAAGTCATTTTACATTCTGTTATTTCCGTCTTCCCGAGTATCCCGTAATTCACACATCACGTTCACTCGGAGGCCACGCCATCGAGTGTACCTCTACGCTCGGCTATTTATTTTCACATACTTGCTTAGTACTGGTTATGTGACTCCCGAGTCCAACTTCCATTTTTCGCACACATCATTCACGAACACCATGTGTCGTTCTTCATTTCGAGTTTGCATCGGTCCTCCGGGGCTGCAACTCAATCGAAACACTACACTTCTGTTTTATTTTAGCCAGTATTCCAACAAGTTCAGTAGGATCTCTCGCTTCGACAAGTTCGAACGAATCCTTCGCTCTTTTAGACTCTTGCTGGTTAACCAGCAAGCCCCTTGCACTCCCAGCGGGTGTCTATGGGTGTTATTCACACAAATCATTTCAGCACACATCAAATTTCCTCAAGAAATTATTTTGTTGACTTGTGCCATTTTTTACACAAGTTACGCGATCACTCGATGGCCCTATGCGCCAACTTCATCGCTGCTCGGACTCGGTCACCATACTGGTCCTAGCGCACCACAACACTGACCTTGTCGCTCTGTTGGCTTCAAACACATCCGGCCAACCCCTCTATGGAATCCTCTTCATCGATAATATAGACCTTGTTAGGCATGAGACAGATAAGTCCCTTTTATAATTAAACTTCACACGTCACTCTTTTTGCGAGTTTGCCTCTTTTGAGTATCACTCGGAAATTTCTCCTCATCCTTACCTGAGTCCGACTCGATGAATTACAAATTATCCATTCAACACTATATTTCCCGTATTCCGACATGTCCGTTGTTGAAGCCTGTAGTACGCTCGGGAGCTACGCCACACTCGGGGGCTGCAACTCATTTGGAATGACACTCTCCTGAGTGGTCGAGTGCTTCGTCACCAGTTAGATCCTTCACTTCAACAAGTGCATTCGACCCACCACTTTGACAAGTTTTATAATTACCCAGACGCTCTGCACGCCATCTTCATTCCTACTCAGACTCAGTTGTCACGCCGGTCTTGTTGCGTCGCAACCACACTACATCAACCTCGTCGCTACATTAACTTCGAAAGCATCTGGCTAACTCCTTCGAAGACAATTTCATCCACTTGGCTGGACACGTAGTCCTTCACTCGGCCACATCACATATCTTCACTCGGCCGTCCCGCGCGTCGCCACTCGGTTGCGCATGTCTTCACCACTTGGTCGCTCCGTGCGTCGCCTCTCGGTTGTGCATGCCTTCACCACACGGCCGCCCCGCGCGTCACCCGTTGGCTGGACACGTAATCCTTCACT
>NC_057806.1:48541683-48571935 GCF_018294505.1 Triticum aestivum | reverse complement strand
CTCGGCCGCCCCGCGCGTCGCCACTCGGTTGTGCACATCTTCACCACTCGGCCGCCCCGCGTGTTGCCACTCAGTTGTGCACGTCTTCATCATTCGACCACCTCGCACATCATGACTCGGCCACTCCGCGCGTCGCCACTCGGTTGTGCATGTCTTCACCACTCGACCGCCCCGCGCGTCGTCACTCGATTGTACACATCATCACCCCTTAGCCACCTCGCGCGTCACCATCAGTTGGGCATGTCTTTACCTCTACACCCCCAGCACGGGAACGACTAAGTTACTCATATGATCAAACCTCATATCACACTCTGTAGCAAGCTTGCCTCTTTTGAGCATCACTCGGGGGCTACGCATAGCCATTGGCCATGCTTCCCTCAGGGGTTAGACCCATTCGATCAACCCATTGACCACATCAGGAATATCTTTATGACCATACATGCTCGTTCTGCCGAACATCTATAAGGGTAGTACTGTCCACTCGGACGATCACCCAAATCATTTCTTGAAGTCATCTTAAGGACTGCAAAAGGGTGAAAATGGCGGTCCTCTACGGATACACTTGGCCCTTATCCTAGGCTCCAAGGCCTCAGTCTCACAAACTTGGACTCAGAGATGGCATGTGCTAGTGTTCCCCGGGATAATGAGTGGCATCTCTCAGGATAGTCAGCCCACACACTAGCCTCGCCACTCGGGTTTCATGGCACGTCCACGTCAGACCACTAGTATATCTCCTTCGGGAGAAATACGAGTGCCACCGAGTTTTTCCTTGCAGTCAACATACCCCGATCAGTTGGGAAGCACGTCTACTCGGACAAACACCCCTTTCACGCAAAATCTAATGGTTATAAGAAGTATTACTAGAACGATTACTCCCTGGAGTGTCCAGCTTGTTTCTACAGTCGGCAATTTCAAAGCCGAATTCATTCACCGTGCCGAGAGCACAAAGATTCAGCTGCTTGACCAAGTTCCAGGCTGAATTTATTCCATGCCGAGTGCACAAAGATCAGTTCGACTGACTCAGCTCCAGGCTGAGCTTACTTTCCATGTCAAGCGCCTGAAGATGCATCTGATTGACTCAATTTCAGACTAAAAGATATTTACCGTGTCGACTGCATGGAGGTTTACCAGGAGACTTGAACCCTCTGCCCGACTCATCTAGTCCGACAGAGGCTCGGGGATTACACCCAGTGGGTGCACTCAGCGTGCCCCCACTGGAAGAGAACTCATAAAGAAACATTTTGCTCGATGCAAAACAAGATCCAGAATTACTTGACCTCAGAGTCAGAGAAGAACAAGTTCGATCAGTACCAGCTAAGAAGATTTTTAGTTCTCTCAGACCCCCGCCGACTGCCCGCAGTCGACGGCGGTCTCGGGAACTACACCCACTGGGTGCACTCAGCGTGCCCCCACTGGAGTAATCTCCACTCGGTACGGCCTGACCAGTCCGAGTGATGAACAACAACAAAAAAGATAGGCTCTAAGACTCCCACCGACTACCCGCAGTCGACGACAGTCTCGGGGACTACACCAAGTGGGTGCACTCAGCGTGCCCCCACTGGAATGGTATCCACTCGGAACGGTCCGCCCGGTCCGAGTGACGGCCAAACAACAAAAAAGACACGTTCCAGGCATGAAGAAATTCCGAGTAATTAGTTACTCGATGCAGGACCAGCTCCAAACTCAGCATGCCCCCACGAGAATGGTATCCACTCAGAATGGTCCGCCCAAACAACAAAAAAGACACGTTCCACGCATGAAGAAATTCCGAGTAATCAGTTACTCGATGCAGGACCAGCTCCAAATCACTCCAAAAAAATTGCTATAAGGTGATTTTAACGCTCCTCCGCGGACCCGTTTGATCTCATTTCACTTGGACACCATGCAGTCCAGAATCCGTCAAGGCAACATGCGGAGATAAGACCGCCCGGTGACTAAAGGGAGTTCATAAGTGCCTCCGTAGCACTCGACTCATCTAAGAATTCACCTCGACTTGACCCGCTCAACCTCGACCGATTTGGGGGCTAATGACAAGGACATGTATTGGGGGTAGGGTAACAGGCCTGACCTAAAGACCCTACCCATGGGCACCGTACACTTTGTACTGGGCCCCTAGGCCAGATCGTCGTCCAGATGTACCGCAACTTGAAAGTCACTCGGACGGCATCAACCACACGGAGCACGTCACTCCACTCGACGAACTCATTCCACTCGGCCGTGTAACTCACTCGGATATGCGCAGACTAGCAGTCGACAAGGCACGCGAAGCATCATCTTAGTAGTAGGCTGAGTTATGGCATTAACGCCCCCACTTTGTAACATAGGAGGTGAGGGGGTGGCGCACTCTATATAAGCCACCCCCCACCGCTAGACTAAGGGGCTCTTTTCTTCCATCTCTCTCTCTTTTTCACCATTAGTCTCAGGACTACGGGGATCTGTTCCCCTCTCATTGTAATCTCCGGATACATACTAAGATAAAACAAAGCCTCTCCGGAGCACGAGACATAGGGTTGTTATCTCCACCGTGAGAGGCCCGAACTCGCTAAAACCACCGTGTCACCCATATGCATCTCGATAGATCATGCTTCTTTATCCTACCCCTCTTTTATTGTCAGAATCGTTACCACGACACATGGCCCGCCATGAGGTCGAAAGAGTGGGGGCGGCTTCGATGGACTGACCTAGATAGACAATCTGTGTGAGAGAGTATAGAGTGTGTCGATCGAGGCCCGAACAGGGAGATATATCACTTGTGTGTGAAAGAAAACGAGGTTAAACGAGACTCAGATAAAGAGAGCGAGATTGAGCGAGTGTGGCCCACCATGCGGAAGAAAGAGTGAGACAGTCTCGAGGGAGTGACCTAGATAGACAACGTGCATGCGTGCGCATGAGAGGTTGGGGGGCTAGATAGGCAATGCATGTATTTAGCGCGAGAGGGTGAGAGGGAGAGGGAGAGAGAGAGCTCGGCATGGGGTGCAATGGCGGGTGTGTGAGGTATATACATTTCGTAACAGAGTGGAAAAAGGGGGTGTGTAGTTGAGAGAGTTTGAGATCGAAACATGGAGAGAAAGAATGGATGTGTGTTGGAAACCGATAGCTTCCTAAGGTGGTTAGGAGAGGAAGATTGACCGATACAGGAAGTATGTAGCGTGTGTGCGGGGGGAGGGCTAAAAACAACATTTGAATGTAGATAGTACGAGACTTAATATCGATGTTTCAACTCGGTGTACATTGTAATATTTGAACTGATGACCATGCATATGGGTAATTATTTCGAATTCGTGCCATACTAGGTTTCGAAAAGTTGACATTGACTCGATTTGTTGTGCTATTTTGTAGGTCATATGTTTGAATCCATCCAAAAGTTTTCTCACTACCATGATGTTCATCATATACATATGAATTTGTATTAAAAAAGTAGCATGGATACAATGAAATGCGAAATCCACATTAGAATTGGAGATCGCTATGTGACACACACTATAATTCAAATAAATAATTATGTGACACACACTCTAATCCACGTTAGCGTGGATACCGTTTCGATTTTTTTCAAATAAGTCCGCATTAATTAATGTATAGTATCTCATTTCGAATGACTAACTATTGCAAGGAAAACATGGGCATGGTAATACATACAGATTCGTTTGCAAATGAAAGAAGATTCATTTGCATTCTCAAATGTAGGCGCACCAGGGTCGTGTCGTGGTGGTCGCATGTGTCGGACGAACGCGTAGCACCCAGCCACCCACCCCCCCAAAAAAAGGACGACGGAAAAATAAGTTCGCGCTTCCACATTTTGGATTGGAATATTTGGCGGCCCCAATTTCAGCCCTGCAAAATCTCCCTTCTCCACCGTCCCCTTCCGCGCCCAGATTACTCAAATCCCTAATTCGCCGCCAACCCAATCAAAGTTCGAATCACCCCTCGTCTCGTCTCTTTCCCCACCTCTGTGTCGGACGACGAAGACGACCGTCGCGCTTCACCACTGCACCGGAGCTGCCTCATATATGCCCTCATCCACCGCACCGGGTGGTCCACTGACAACGTCGGCCGACGCAACCGACGTGCCTCACAGACACCGACTTCCACCGCATTAGGTGCGCTTCACCGACGCCGTCTCCCAGCTCACCGGGGCTACTTCACCGAGCACATCGTCGTGCCTCCGCCCCCCGAGGTCGCTGGGGCTTCACCAATGGTCTCGTCCACCGCATTGTAGCGCTCCGCTGTCACTCAAGATCTGCATCCGTGCGCGGCCAGCCAACGCCAGCGCATCACCCTCAACGGCTCTAAAGTGACCCGGACTCTAGCTAGGCGAGCATGCCCAAACGCCGGCCCGAACTAGGTATCCACACATCACTCCCTTGTGCACTATTCCGACGATGTTTGGATATCCTTTCACTACTCTCTTAGCTTACATGCCTATCCAACTTTGACTTTAACTCTTATTTCTTCTGGAGATATCATCTGAAACAAGCAAATCCATTTTCTAGCGAAGCATGACGGCACTACGGGATCTGGTACACATCCTACACACCCGTATAACCTTGTAAGTATCTGTCCTCTGGTACAACGGCAAGGTCGATTCCTATTATTTGATCAGCCATTCGCCATGTCAAAAATGCAGAGGGGGATGCAAGGAGCACAAGGCCTGCACATCCAAGCAAGTGGTAACATGGACTTGTACATGGAACATCCTAAGCGCAAGTAGAGCTGCAGTGAGCCTATACAACGAGCTAGCGTAAGTCCCTGCATTTCATTTAATTTGTACTGGCATTCATGTATGATCTGTGTGCAGTGGCGGATCCACGAATTCCAGTTACCAGGGGCGAACATTTAACTTAAAAAATACAGCACTTGCACTCCGGAAATCAACATAACTTGAGAAATGTTAAGCTACATGCACTTTGAAAACCAACTAATGATCCAAAGTAGTTCAAATTATAAACACTAAATGATGCAAGCACCAAAAAACACAAAATGCAACATGGTGTACAAGGACTACAAACATGGTTTGTACCTCCTTGAATTATTCGTTTTCTGGCTGAAAATATCGAAGTGTAATTGCACCTATAACCAGTGCGCAAACTTCATATCAATATATCTATCCTACACAAGTATGCCAATAGTTTCAAACAACAGATTAGAAAAGTATTTATGCTACGTTGTCATGATACGGGGACTTTCTGGTAGATGGCCTCGATGTTTCCTCAAGCCATGAAAATGCACTATAATTTGATTGTCATCAATGCCTGCAAATCTCTATGTCTCTCTCAACATAGTAGATCATCATTAGACACTAAATCCTTCAATGGGAGCTTGCAAAATGCTTGCATTAGATGCCTCATTAGACACTATATGTTCATCACCAGGAGCATGTAAAATGTTTGCATCAAATCCTTCATTAATAGTCTGTTCATTAGACACTTCAGGCTCAATAACAACATGAGCTTGGATGTTTACACGGGAAACTTGATTAGATACATCAGATTCAATCAGTTCAGTATTGATTGGGGGAGTTATAAAATAAGTAGAAATTGGTTTCATTTTCTCATAGATTCCCTACATACAAGCAGTTTTACAACACCGTCAGGTTTAACACCGTCAGGTTTAACTATTGGCCACAAACGGACAGTCACAGCTACTCTTGCAAGCTGTGACTGTCCGTTTGTGCAAGCTCGATGCCATGCCCATGATGCCGCCGCTGCCTCCCACGCAGGCTACACCCAGGGTTGGATCTTCGTCTTCTTGTCCTTCCGTTCGCTTGAAGCCCGGCGACCACCCTCCAACGAGGGCGCGAGGAAGTGCTGTGTCGGTCTGTCCAGCGGCGACTAGGTTAGGAGCGAACCAGACTGGAGGCTGGAGCGGATGAACTGGGATTTTTCCTGCTGTCGATCGATATGGGAGGCGCTCGTTTGGGCCGTGAGCCTGCTATAGGGCCTGCCTTGCACTTATGTTATTGGCCTATCCAAATTGAAACATTTTTCTTCATTTTTTACATTGCTTGCTCGTGCGTTGGGACGAACAAAACTAGTCTGGGCCAACCTGGACGACTCAAACTAGGTGCACACTTTCGAGCCACCCGAGGCAGCCGCCCATACCATCCCCTATGGTGGTGTCGCCCCTTTTTGCGTGTATGATAGGGGTAGTGAAAAATATTCTTGTGGCGCTTTTGATTTACCCACAGAATGGTTGAATTGCTTGTTTCTATGAACTGAGTTCGCCAATAATGTGAAGGATGCCAGTCTTTTCATCCTATTGTAGATTGCTTAGATCTCGATATGCCAAAAGTAATCGCATGAAATATACAGTAAAAGCCAGTGTGATGTGTGTGGCTACAACTAGTATGACTACACGTCCTCATATAACATATCAAGGACGCATCATCTTACCAGATTAACCATTCGACTTACCAATGCAGTGTGGGAAGAAAGAAGTATTGGGACTGCGTATCCAAGCAATTGATGCCATGGACTCCTTCGTACAACCTTGTAAGCGAAAAAGAAGTTGCAGTGTGCCTGTACAAAGAACTAGCATAAGTTCAGTTACCTGCTTCTCGGAATTTTAGTTAGCCACTTATTGCAAAATTGTTCAATTACGTTGTTTGGCTTAATTTAGTTTGCTACTGTTACATAATGCCACAGCCCGTTAATCCTATTATAGACTGCACCTATCTATGTGTTTGATACTTACTGTTAAGAATTACCTGTTTGCCTGAACTTAAATAGCTACTTGTTTGTTTAACTGCTTTGCTGCTGCAACAACGGGTTACAATGATGTTAATAACTACTTTTCAGCATCGAATTGAAACTCTTTAATTCATTGTTTGTTTAACTGGTTTGCTGTTATAACTCCCAGTTGAGATGTTTTTCTAACTTCAACTTTTTTGAATCCAATCGGAACTTTAATGACAAAACAGGTTAGCCCAAGATTAAAGAGCGAGGTCCCCATGGACGATGTATCATCCCACAGCAGTGGCACCGGCCCAATCGTGCATTATGAATTGCCAACTGCTGATGCTCTAGAGGCTAAACTAGTGGTAGAAAGAGATTATGCTTCTACACTTAGAGATGAAGTTGACATGTTGAGGAAGCAAACAGCACAATCAATAGCAGTACTCAAGACAACCATTAAATATTTGGTGGATTTCAAAATGAAGCAAGTTGAGACTGACCACATTGTTAAGGTCCTGAAGGAAAAAAGGAAATTAAATTCCCACTTGGTAAATCATAGGTGAAATGTTCTTTCCATCGTTGAATAACCTTTGTGTTGTTTGTTCATGTAATCAATCAAACCATCTGTTTTAGAGATCATGTAATAATTGTTTTTTGTTTTTTGTTTTTTGGTTTGTAATTTTGTTTGAGCACAAGTCTGTATTAATTGATAATACTCAGAGACATTTCATTTTGATTGCTGTGCCACACCTATAAATATGCCAATCGGGCAGAATGTGCATTCAGCAATAATAGTAGTATAGATGGACCATAAGTGGCACGCATCGGAAAGGGTCAAGATGTTGTAGTAGCTTGGCTAAAAAAAGGAGGTTGTTGTAGCAAAGAAAAGTACAGCGGCCTGGCTTATGTATGTTAGTTGATATTATTGATCCATATACTCTATAAGTGTTTATATGTCTGTTAGTTCTATACATTCTTGGTTGATTCACTCGGTATTTGAATCTTGATACATCGCGTGTGTACATATCTAAATGGGAGTACACATTATGTTGCGTGTGACATTTGAGTTGGACATGAAGTGTTCCAAATATTCGAATTCACCTTAAACTAGATTCTAGCTTCTGAATTTGAGTATCGACATTTGTAAACCATATTCATATATGACAGTGGAATACATCTTAGTCGTCCTTTTGAAGATATATAAAAACACATAGAATGATTTATAAAGATTCGTATAAGAATACAAAATGGATTCAAATTTAATTGTCAGGGTAAATGTGGATGCTTATTGTCCCAAAATTCGAAAGAAGCGGCAAAATGTCCACTCCCACGTCGGCTGCCCAAAGCCAAGTGTTTGGGAGATGGAAATTACTGTCTACCCATTACACGGACAATCCATCGGCCTGATTCCCACTGCTCTAAATAGGGGTAGGTTAGTAACTTCAATAAGACGTGACACGACCGCCTCTGAGCCCATTCCGACATGGTGGGTGCCAAACATGAGCGGCAAAACACATTTGATTCAAGCTCGTCCGAAAGACCCCTGTTTCTCCCTCAATCTCCCCATTCATATACGATGAGAGGCAAAACAAACTCGACTCGGCCGAAATCGATGTAGGCAAATATTTTCAATAGGGGCAGGTTTGTAACTTCACTCAGACGTGACACAACCGCCCTACCTATCAGCCCCGTTCATACAACATGGGCGCCAACCATGGGCGCCAACCACCCTCTCCTCGCTTGAAATCGCTCTGGGCAAATATTGGCGAGATGCGAGATTACCGTCGTATCCCCAACCGACGAGACGTCCAAATTTTAAACGGGGGCTAAGTTCGTAACTTTCCCATATTTCAGACAGGTGCGTCCCAAAAACATGGTTCCCCGTACCTCTCCCTCCATTTTCCCATTCATACACCGTCCACGCTAGAACACCATCCCCACACCAGCCTCTGTCCGCCACCCCATCCATCGTCGCCGTCCTCCACCACATCCATCGCTGTCGTCCTCCACCACATCCATCACCACCGTCCTCCACCATGCCGGAGCACCTACCAAGACCGCGTCGTCCACTGCTAGAGATGGACGTTTCTCATCCACGGCGACGGACCAAGAGCCTTGCATCACGTCCTCTCGCTTCATCGGCGTCGTCGTCCTCTTTGCCGGGGCCGCTCACACGACCTTCTCTTCCACCGCAACGGGACTTATCACCCGATGCACCCGTCTACCGTCGCAGATATGCTTTAACGCCACCGACAGCCATCGCACCCCCGATGCCTACTCGGCGCCGCAAGAGAGGTGGTACTTCATATCTCCTCAACTTTTTTATCTCAACCAGAAAATAGATCTTAACTTGGTTACTCTACTTTCTTTTCAGCTCTTAGAATTTAGTTCTTAGTTCAAAGCAAACAATGGCTGCTAAATATCATTTCTCCGGTTTCCCCCTTTTATGATCACTATACGATCAGAACACGTGCTTTGTCTCATAATAGCACTACTCGACCCATCAAGCTAAACAATCTTAGTTGTTCAAACACGAATCTGATATTATTAAAACAGATTCATTTAATTGGTCAGCTAAATGTTCCTAAATTAGTTTCAAAATGCATGTTTGCCGCTCGGGTGTGTATCTCTACAGGGTGCCCCCGGTGGGTCGGCCCACCCTAGGATTTTGGGTCGTCCCATGCCCCGATTCCCCTCTGTTCTACTGCGTGCTTCCGATCTCTACTCGCCCCCAACCGCCTGCCTCGCCGGCGACTTGCCGTCCCCGGACGGCATGACTCTAGGAGGAGACGCCGAACTAACAGGAGGTCAGGAGCCGCTCACCCAACAGCGTCACCGCTGCCCGGGCGCGCCACCATGCCTACCTTCCCAGTCCATTCAGGGCTCAGGCGTGCAGCACCCACTAAGCCAACCCAATTTATCCTGAGATGAGTCCTCAACACTCAGCAACCACTCCTCATCACCCATTTTCTAATTGATCCATTACTCATTACGCAGGACTGTCATTAGGGTTTGTTGTGTGCTCAGTGCTACCTACACTTAATGGTTCAGATGTATTTCGGTAATCTTTAGTACCTGTAAAGTTCACAGGATTTTCAAAATTCCGGCCCTAGGAACAGACACTAGTCATTTTGGATTGTTGGTCGTAGTGACATTGACCCAGATTACTACTGCAAGCCAGGTTTGTTGAAAATTTTACTTGTCTTTCTTACTCATTCGATATAATATCCAATTATTCACGTCGATTAGTTGCAAACAATAAGTGCTATACAAACTTCTTGATTCAGATTTTGGACGGTCTCTTACTGTAAGTGCATCTAGTGCCACCCCTAGTTGGTTTTGGAGTATTGACGACAAACCTAGTTGAGGGACTAATGTGTTTGTGAGAATTGCAGGAAAACACAGGTAGGAGTCCCTCATTGATTCGGTTTTACTACCAGAGATGACCCCTAAAAATGTATGAAGACATTGAAGACAAAGGTGGTATATGAAGATATTCACATTGAAGACTATGACAAAAGAAGACACGTTATGAAGCCTATGGAGCTCGAAGATTTAGATCTTTCGTAGTCCTTTTTCTTTTGTGTTGAGTCATAGGAACCACCGTACTGTTAAGTGGGGTCCAGGAGAACCAGTCAGAATGACTGAACTGATGCCTAAATCGAAAACCTATGTCTTCGAGCGAAGACAATGAGAGCGAATCTTGTCCAGAGCCGGACAAGTCAGCTTTGCTTGTAGCCCAAGTAAAGTTGCCATGAGAGTTCGAAATCTGACCGTTGAGACACGTGCCAGTTCCTTAGTGACCCAGGGTCATTTCGGACAAATCAGGTCGGGTTGCCAAGTGGCTATAAATAGCCCACCCCCACAACCATAAACGGTTGGCTGCTCAGATTTCAGTGCACAGCTTTTGTCGTTTGAGAGCAACCCACCTCGAAGCCTTTGAGAGAAAATTCCTAGTGAGGAGAAAACCCCTAACCACCCAGAGCCAGAGCAAATTGGGCATCACTTAAGTCTTCTTGTTTGTGTGATCTGAAGACTTATTACACTTGAGGACTGTGAATCCTCCAGACGGTTAGGCGTCGCGTTCAGAGCATCCAAGAGACATTGTGGATTGCCAGTGAACGAAGTTTGTGAAGGTCTGGGAGTCTACCTTGAAGACTTACCAGAGTGATTGGGCGAGGACTAAGTGACCTTAGCTCAAGGAGAATACGGTGAGGACTTGGTGTCCTGAACTGTGTGTTCAGGACTGGGTGTCCGGGACTGTGTGTCCTAAGGTTTAAATACCTAGCCGCTCCAACCAGACGTACAGTTGTCACAGCAACTGGAAATGGTCCAACATATCATTGTCTTCAACGAGTCACTGGTTTCATCTTCACTTCCCCTTCTTACTGTTACTCATTGTGAAGCCATTGCATGCTTGCTTTATCTTTTGTCTTCACAACGTGAATGTATGATCAGTTTGGCTTCATAACTTCTTCCTACCTGATCCTTATTACACTACAGTTGTTTGTCATTGTGCTTTCACTCTATTGAATACATGACCATGGCTGGCCTAGTGTAATCTAACTTCCGCTGCAAAGTAAAAGGCATAATCTTCGCTGTTTGTCTTCATAACTCTCACGTTTTGAAGACTTTCATAAAAATCGCCTATTCACCCCCCTCTAGTCGATATAACACACTTTCAATTGGTATCAGAGCTAGGTGCTCCCTTGTTCTATGTGATTCGGTTTAACCACCTGGAGTTTTAGCTATGCCGACTGCAGGGATAATCAAAGTCTCCGCTGCGTGCCCCGTCTTCGATGGAACTGAATATCCCTACTGGAAGAATAAGATGCGCATGCATCTTGAAGCCATTGACGTCGACCTATGGTATGTCGTCGAGAACGGCGTTCCCAAGGCTAGAAAAGGTGTCACTGCTGCTGATGTCAAGAAGTTCACTCAACTGGACTCTACTGCCAAAAATATCATCTGTGGCCATCTGACAAAAGGACAGTATGGCCGTGTGAGTGCCTTGAAGACATCCAAGCTGGTCAGGGACTGGCTCTCCAAGGTCAATGAAGGCGTCTCAACCCAGAGAGATCAAAGAATCAGTGTCCTTCGCAACCTCTTCAACCGCTTCAAGCGAAATGACAATGAGAATGTCCAGCACACATTTGATCGGCTCACTGACATCACAAATGAGCTTCAAGCCCTCGGCGCCACTGAGATCACCAAACATGAAATCGTCAAGACGCTGCTGATATCACTTGATAGTTCGTTTGACATCCTAGCCCTGATGATTCAAGAACGTCCTGATTTCAAGACACTCGATCCATCTGACATACTTGAGAGGCTCAACACACATGAGTTTCGGCTTTCTGAGAAAAGAGATATCTACGGTCCAAACTATGGGCGAACTCGTGCCTTGAAGGCAAAAGCTGTTTCCTCATCTGAAGAAGAATCTGACAGCAGTTCTGATGATCCTGAAGACATTGGAAGGGAACTTGCAATGCTAGTGAAGAAGTTCCAAAAATTCACCAAGAAGAAAGGCTTCAGAAAATCTTCACGATCAAGCTCAAGGAATGATGAAGCTTCTGCTCATGACTACAAGAAGAAAACATGTCACAAGTGCAAGAAAACTGGACTCTTCATCTCTGAGTGTCCACAGTGGGACAATGAGAACAGAAGGAAGAAGAAGAGCAAGGAATATGATTCTGATGACAAGAAGAAGAAGAAATACTCAAAGTATTCTTCCAAGTCTTCCTCAAAGTCTTCAACACACAAGAAGAGCTCATCTGGCAAAGCACGTGCGTTTGTTGGCAAGGAAATGGATTCAGGGGAAGAGTCCGCTTCTGAGGAGGCGGAGGTGGAGTCTGAGGAGGAGTCTGATTCTGGTATTGCGAGTCTGGCTACAGCATACATCGCCAAGTCCATCTTCAACACTGAAGACAATGACTTCATCACCGATACCGATGCAAATGACAAGAACGACTCCTCTCCTAACTACTGCTTCATGGCACGCGGTGCCAAGGTAAACACACGCACTACTCGCTATCAAACATCTAGTGACGATGACTCTGACTGTGATTCAAAACCCAGCTACAAAACACTTGCTAAAATTGCAACTGAACAACAAAAAGCTATGGAACATATTCAAAAACTGTTAGACAGAAGCGATGATCTGTTGGGTGCTGAAATGACTCGATCTGAATCCTTAATTGAAGACATAAAAAATCTTCACGTTAAGTATCAGGAACTTGAGGATCGTCTTGATACTCTCTCAACAACTCATGAAAAGCTTTCCTATGATTATCTTCAAAGGAAGCAAGAACTTGAGAAATTGAGAGCGGCTCATGAAGATCTTCAAAAGGAAAACGAGTCACTTCGCACCGAACAGATCAGGCCCGCTCAGGAAGGATTTGAACCACCATGTCTTAAATGCATTGAGCATGATAATGCTACTTCTGTTGCTGAATGTTCCACTGCTACTGCTGTTGCAATATCTTCAACTGTTGATGTGGTAACTAACCCCTCTGCTGAGGATACCACTGCTATTGCTGATGAGAATGCTAGGTTGAAGACATTGCTTGAAACAGGGATGTACAAAAGTCTTAAAGGACATCAGACATTATGTGATGTCCTCAAGAAGCAGATTCTGAACTGAAACCCTAGGAAAGGGGGTGTTGGGTTCGTAAGGAAAATAAATGTAGATGGCTCTTACTGGAAACCTGAGCAGTACCCCAAAACCACATGGGTTGCTGCAAAGGAAACTTCAGCAGATCCATCCAATTTATCTGGCTTCACATGTGCTAACCCCATTATTATTGATGAATCCTTTGATGCAAACTATAAACTGTTTAAGAATCAAAATGGTGAAGTGTTTGCCAGGTACATTGGTACCAACTGCAGGAATGGACCGCCTATGAAGAAGATCTGGGTTCCGAAAAAGTGTCTGGAAAATCTTTCTGTGAATGTCTTCATGACACCTCACTTGAAGAAGACAAACCTCAGTCCAAAGGCTTCATACAATTAGAGGACTCACCTAAGTCACACTAACGCAAATGTTTTGCAGGGAAACCATACTCAGGCATATGAATATGAGAGCGGTTCATCGAACCGTCATGTTCATATGACCAAAAATTATTCTGCTTATTCCTATGAGTATTATTGTCCACCTGCAAGACTGTTTGCTAAGGCTTCGAAGCCAAAATTCTCAGATGCTGCACTTAGACTTATTGCTTCTAAGCCACCCTTGAAAATGTGGGTGGTTAAGAAAGCTTAACTCTCTTTTGCAGGGAAAGGTCTCCAGCAGAAAAACAAAATCTTCTGATGCTATTGCTGGGGACCTTAAAAATCTTGTAAGGCGCAAGATAAAATGCCCGAACGGCATCATTATGTACTTCGTTCCTGAATCGCATGCTACTCTCCCTATTAGTCCTAATCTGGATCTAAGTTTTCATAACCCATTGGTTCGTCAAATGTTTTTGCTTCACAATTCTCTTCGTGAAGCCTATCCCCCTAACTGCACTGTAGGGTACGACACCAGCGTCTTCAAAGTCTTCAGAATGGATTATTCACAGTGGGTGTACAAATCACATGACTGGCAAAAGAAGCCTTCTTATGGACTCAACCTTACGTCCATCCGACAAGAGCCACATCACATTTGCTGACACTGGTAAAAGTAAGGTATTGGGTCTAGGTAGAGTTGCAATCTCAAAGGATCAACACATGGATAAAGTCATGCTTGTTGAATCCCTTGGCTTCAACTTAATGTCTGTCTCAATGCTTTGCGATTTGAACATGATCGTAATATTTGGAAAATATCGTTGCCTAGTACTAATGGAATCTGACAAGTCTCTAGTGTTTGAAGGATATCGAAAAGATGATCTGTACGTGGTAGATTTCTCAGCAGGGCCACAACTTGCAGTATGTCTTCTTGCAAAAGCTTCAGAATGCTGGCTTTGGCATCGAAGGCTTGGGCATGCTGGCATGAGGAACCTCCACACCCTTGCAAAGAAGAAGCATGGCATAGGCATCGAGGGCGTCAAGTTCAAGAAAGATCACTTATGCGGTGCCTGTGAAGCAGGGAAGATGACAAGGGCAAAGCATCCTTCGAAGACAATCATGACTACTACTCAACCCTTCGAACTGCTCCATATGGATCTTTTCGGTCCCACTCACTACTCAACTTTTACTACTACTGCTTGCCTCTATGGCTTCATGATTGTTGATGATTACTCTAGATATACTTGGGTGCACATAATCCTTTACAAGACTGAAGTGCAGGATGTCTTCAGACGCTTCGCCAATCGAGCTATGAACAATTTTGGCGCCAAGATAAAGCACATCAGAAGTGACAATGGCACTGAATTCAAGAACACTGGCCTTGATACATATCTTGATACCTTGGGCATCACACATGAATTATCAGCTCCGTACACGCCACAGCAGAATGGCGTCGTCGAACGCAAGAACAGAACACTCATTGAGATGGCCAGAACGATGCTAGATGAATACAGGACTTCAAGAAAATTCTGGACTGAAGCCATTGACACTGCATTCCATACAATCAATCATGTTTATCTTCACAAGCTTCTGAACAAGACATCTTATGAACTCCTAACTGGCAAGAAGCCAAATGTCAGTTACTTCAGAGTATTTGACTCAAGGTGCTGGATCAAGGACCCACATCACACTTCAAAATTTGCACCAAAAGCACATGAGGGATTTATGCTAGGATATGGAAAGGATTCACACTCCTACAGAGTCTTCAATCTCTTCCATTACAAAGTGGTTGAAACAGTGGATGTGCGGTTTGATGAGACAAATGGTTCACAAAGAGAGCAACTGCCAAATGTGCTAGATGAAGTTCCAGCTAGTGAATCAATCAAGCTTATGGGAACTGGAGAGATTATACCTTCTGAAGCTCATCCTGAAGAAGAACTTATCATCTCAGCACCTGATCAACATGAAGACAATGCTCAGCCTGAAGAAATTCCTCCCAACAACAACACAGATCAGCAAGAGCAAAGTCTTCGCCCTGTACATCCTCGTGTTGCCAATGAAGTGCAGATTGACAGAATAATTGATAGCATCAATGCACCTGGACCACTCACTCGTTCAAGGGCAACTCAGCTAGAAAATTTATGTGGGCACTTCGGATTCGTATCAATATCAGAACCCAAGAAAGTTGAAGAAGCCTTCATGGAACCTGAATGGATTCAAGCTATGCAAGAAGAGCTTCAACAGTTTGAGCTGAATAATGTATGGGAACTGGTTAAGCATCCTGATCCACGGAAGCACAACATAATAGGCACCAAATGGATATACCGCAACAAGCAAGATGAGCATGGTCAAGTTGTCAGAAACAAAGCTCGTCTCGTTGCTCAAGGATATACTCAAGTGGAGGGCATTGACTTCGATGAAACATTTGCTCCTGGGCTAGGCTTGAAGCTATACGCATACTGCTGGCCTATGTGAATCATCATAACATACTTCTATATCAAATGTATGTGAAAAGTGCCTTTCTCAATGGCAAGATTGAAGAAGAAGTGTATGTTGCACAACCGCCTGGCTTTGAAAATCCAAAACATCCTGACATGGTATACAAGCTCAACAAGGCACTGTATGGCCTCAAACAAGCCCCCAGGGCCTGGTATGACACACTCAAATACTTCTTGAAGAGCAAAGGCTTCATACCTGGTTCCCTGGATCCCACTCTTTTCACGAAGACATATGATGGTGAACTGTTTGTGTGCCAAATATATGTGGATGACATTATCTTCGGCTGCACCAATCAGAAGTACAGTGAAGAGTTTGGATATATGATGCAAGAGCAATATCATATGTCCATGATGGGGGAGCTGAAGTTCTTCCTTGGCCTTCAAATACGACAACAACGCAATGGCATCTTCATATCTCAAGAGAAGTATCTCAAAGATTGCCTGAAGAAGTTTGGTATGCAAGACTGCAAAGGCTTCACAACACCAATGCCAGCCAAACATCATCTAGGTCCTGACGACAATGGTAAAGAGTTCAATCAAAAGGTATACCGCTCCATGATTGGTTCTTTGCTTTATTTATGTGCATCTAGGCCAGATATCATGCTTAGTGTTTGCATGTGTGCTCGATTTCAAGCGGCAGCAAAGGAGTCGCATCACTTAGCTGTGAAGCGAATTCTTTGATATTTGGCTCACACCCCAACTCTAGGATTATGGTATCCAAAGGGCTCAGAGTTTGATTTGGTTGGATTTTCGGATGCTGATTATGCTGGTGACAAAGTTGATCGCAAGTCTACATCAGGCACATGTCATTTTCTGGGACGATCACTTGTATGTTGGTCTTCAAAGAAGCAGAACTGTGTATCTCTCTCCACTACTGAATCTGAATACATTGCTGCTGGATCTTGCTGCGCTCAGCTTCTGTGAATGAAGCAAACACTCAAGGACTATGGCATTCATCTGAAGCAAGTGCCACTTTACTGCGACAATGAAAGCGCCATCAAGATTGCCAACAACCCAGTTCAGCACTCGAAGACAAAGCACATTGAAATTCGTCATCACTTTCTCAGAGATCATGTTGTGAAGGAAGACATTGATATCATACACCTCAACACCGAAGAGCAATTGGCGGATATCTTCACCAAGCCCTTGGATGAGAAGAGATTTTGCAAGTTACGGTGTGAGCTAAATATCTTGGAATCCTCAAATGTCCTGTGATCAGGCACACATCCTAACACTTATGCATACTGATGACTTAGATGTGCAACACACAAAGTAAAGTATATCTTCATTCAATGAAGACATACATTCTAAGTGTGAATACATTAATGTGGAATTTGACTTCGGAGCGCCACGATAATTGTGCGCCGTGTCTGGGTCTAATACTTCCTATACGGTGGGTAACGCCACCACCAAACATTCTATTTTGAAGTGTTTCACTCATGGCGTTACCTTGCAATATCTTCACATTTGGTTGTCTTCACATTTGGTTTGGCTTCGAACATGTCTTCATGATTATCTTCACTATGTTGCTTGTATATATATATATATATATATATATATATATATATATATATATATATATATGCTAGTGTTCTGTCCTCTACAGCATTCACTTATAGCTATGTCTTCTTGGTTGAATCTTTTGAACTAAGTGAATGTGATCGGACCCTAATCTCTCTATGCTTTCTATCTCAAATTCTATCTCTCCAAGTCATATGCATTCTATTGAAACTGTCGAATGTCTTCACTGTGTCCTAGTCAGCAGAAGATATAGAGACAACCAGAAAGTCCGTCTTCAATGCTCATTCCTCCACATAAAATCCGGAGAAGTAGGAACGACCGCCCGACAATCCAGGCGTGCGTGGGATGTGGAACTGCCCCCAAAATACCGCATGATGGCCACGTACTACTCAAATGCGAATCGCCAGGGGCACCTGAGTAATAGCGCAGTGCCGCCCCTGCGCCTATAAGTTCACACTTACTGCGGTCATTATCTCCTTCTTCCACCCTCGCACGAACCCTAGCGCCACCGCTAGCACTCGACGACGCCGGAGACGAAGCGCTTCGCTGCCGCAACCTCTCCAATGCCGTCCTCACGCCGACCGCGGACATCGTCCTCTCCGCCGTCGCCGTAGGTGTTTTCCGTCGCCAAGTTAGGGCACGGAGGACTGAACTGCTCGGCATCAACTCCCTTCCGTCTAGCAGTTCCAGTGTGGTAAATAAAACTTCTTTTTACAGCCCCTTTGATCTCATGGTTCTGTCACTTTCTACCATAATAAGTTTCTCTTCACACTAGTTAGATCTCTCGCTGCATCTCATAACATGCCTAGTATATTCACTTGTGCTTCATAAAGTAGTTAGATTCCTCACTTGTACTAATCTGTGGGTTCGTACAAATCTGGAACCAACTTCTTATCTATGAGTGAATGTCTTCGCACGATGAGGTCAATGTCTTCTAAACTGATTAATCTTCAAAACCTTCTGAGAATGCATATGACCTCTTCCCCTTCCCTCGCACCTTAATGCTGTCACAGGTACATGTCCGTGGGAGAATCCTTCGGTTCTCATAGTCTGCATTCATTTGCAGAATTCCTACAGCATCACATAAACTCTCCTGAAGCCAGTTCCTGTTGGTCCAGAAAAAGAAAGCCTTTGAAGCCTTTGAAAGTCTTGAAGCCTTTCAAGTTAAAGTTTATGGCTTCAGAAGCAGCAGCAAGGAAGGGGGGCAGACAGAGACATGAGGGAACTTCAAAAACAGATCCAGAAGAGAGCTATGGGCAGCGAAAGACCCGAATCCAATGGATTCGACGCTATTGGGCAGAACAGTGGTTCAAATACCGCTTCGTCATTGAGGAGTATGCTGAGAAAACTGCCATCAGGAGACCATGGGGGGACATCCGTTTCAAGAATCTCATGCCCGGGACCAGAGATGAAGCCATTGCTCAAGGGTTCTACCCATGCATGGTCCGAGGACCACAGCCTGATGATGCACATCCGTCGTCACTACTCTGGTATCGTGACGACAATCTGTTCAAGCGCAACTTCCAGTTTGCTCAACAATCAGCGAAGCTGAACAAGAAGAAATTTGGGTTAGACTTCAACCCTGGTCCTTCTGCACCAAGGGCAGATGACACACGCGACGCCGAACCCAATATCATCGGTCCGTTTGCCAATCTTGAGGGCCTGACCAGTCACATCTTAGTCCAAGGGACTGTCGTAAATGACCCTCCAGCTGACTCTGAGTCTAATGAAGCTCCTGTTGTGCCGAAGCCAAAGCAGACGAAGAAACCAAAAGCTTCAAAGCCGGCCCCTGCCTCAAAATTCTCAAGGGCGAAGCCATTGAAAACTGCACCTCCTGAAGTCAGTGTGCAGTCTGAAGACGTATCCCGCATCTCCAAGCCCCAGAAAGAAAAGGAGCCCCAGCAACAAACCGGCAATGAGCTCACTGCTGCTGCCATTCTGCGAGCGAAGCCATTGATCTATCTAGCGATGAAGATCTTGGAGATGACGCTCTAGAGCAGCTTATCAAAAGCAAAGAAGAAGCTGAAATCTTCAACAATTTGCCTCTCTTTGATGTCGCCATCATCCACAACTTCATCGACGAATGGTTTGCCTCCCCAGACATAAGCTTCAAAGATCTGCAGCTGCTTGTCGGTCTCAGCATCGCCTTCCAAGGCGCAATTGCTTCAGAACTTGCCATTGCTCAGCGCATAGTTGAGCTGAAGCAGAAAATTGATCATGAAAAGGCTCAGTTCAAGAAGCACATGGCCAGGCTCAGCGTGCAGGAAGTGAAGAGCTTCAAAACCATGTTGCATGAGCTCAAGGAAAATTTCCTGAAGAAGCATGCTGAAGCTCAGTGCTCGCGTGAGCGGATGAAGTCTCTGGCAGAATGATGTGTGCAGGCCTACAATGAGGCCGAGAAGCGCAAGGCACTTGGGCGTCCTGGCATCGACCCCAAGATGGCCGCGAAGAAGAAGAAGCAGCCTGCTGTGAATGAACCAGAGGCACCAAGGCAAGAAGCTGTTCCGATTGTCTTCCCCACCACCACGACTGGCTCGAAGCCAAAGAGTCGGTCAACCGCTTCTGAGCTCAAGAAGACACAGAATGCAAAGGCTGAAGCTAGAAAGAGGAAACACTCTGCAGCCTCTCCTTCTGACCCAACCAAGAAGAAGCGCAAGATCAAGAAAGCTCGGGCTGCTCCCACAGAGCCCTTGATGGTTGAACCCCTCTCTGTCATTCACCCCAATGCAGAGAGACGACTGACAGTTCATGAGCCTGCTCCCACAGAGGCTCCTGAAGCTGAAGATATTCCAGCAGCCGACCCCATAGCTGCTGAAGACATTGGTCACCAAGACAATGTACAAGATGATGCAGCCCTTCCTCAGCTTGAAACAAGCGAACTCATCAGTATTGGTCGTCCTCTGACGCCAATGGCACAAGATGAGTCATGGGCGGATCGTCCTCAGGAGGAAGAAGACTTTGAGGTCCAGCCGACTCCGACCCCACAAGCGTCGTCTGTGTTCCGTACGCTTCGCAAAGGTCCACGGCCTCAAGTCCATACTGCAGAAATTCCGGCTGCATCAGCCGAAGACAATGAAGAAGCACCACCAGAACCCACTCCCCTGCTCCATCAAGATGCAGTTCTCCAGGAGAACGTGCCTGAGGTTGTCCCTCCAACTACACAAGCGGAGGAAGAAAATGTTGCGGCTGCCACCACAAACACTGAAGCCAATGTGGAGCCCGCCCCACCAAATGCTTCAGCGGACAGCGAAGATACCGAGCCAGACACTTCTGTTCCTGAGTCTGCTGCAGGTCCTCAATACGATTATCATATTGAGCACAGGCCTCATGTTCAGAAGCCAGTCCCAAGGCTGCCAAGGTTCCCAGGTCCTGCATCAGCACCTGGTTCCTTTGACATCAACAGCTTCAAGGCAGACAATACATTTTTCAATAGCTCCAAGAACCCCTATTCAAGGGAAAGGATTGTATCAGACAGGTTCTGGAGCTATTCTCAGTGCAGCTATTATTCATGCATCTTATACAACCAAGGCTGCATCTTTCCGCACAAGCGCCTTGAGGTTGAAGCCATTGCTGGTCTGCCCTGCTTAGAGGAAGCACTGGATTGCTTCAGGCAAGTGGGTCTGCTGCCGTTTGTGACTGATGAAGAGCACTGGAATGAAGAGCTTCTGCTTCAGTTCTATGCCACCCTCCATATCAAAGGATACAACAGAGATCTGAAGACTTGGATCCTGGAGTGGATGACCGGCAATGTCCATCATGAAGCCAATGCATTTGATATCATTGAGCTCACCGGCCTGCCCACTCCAGGCGAATTCTTCGAGGAAGGCTGTCAACTACATTCTGAAGCTATTGAGAGCATATTCCAGAGGCCTGAACCCAATATCAGTCAGATGCTCTCAATGATGAAGCCATTGCCCCATGATGCACCCTATCCTACTGAGTTCTTCATTGAAGACCTAGAGTACCTGCCTAGGACCATATATCACATCATCCAGCAGACTCTCTGGCCCATTAAGGGACACTCACCACATGCCAAGATTGAGGGTGCAATGAAGACTCTCATATTCTATATCCTGCATGGCAAATGCTTCAACGCACAGGATCTCTTCATACGCCAACTTGCCGCGTCAGGCTCAGAATTATTTGGTTTGAAGTTCTATGCACCTTGGGTGATGAGGCTAATCAAACTGCACTCTGCGATCTCGTATTAGCCCTCTGCCCGTAACCATCGGATCTTCTTGCCAGATGTGGATACCTCTGCTGAAGCAATATATCCTGAGCCTGCCAAGCAACCGATAAGTCTTCAGAATGCAGAACACTAGAGCTTCACGCAGAATGTTGAAGGTGTTGAAGCCATATCCAGGGTATATCCGTTGGCTGGCACTACACGTGCTCCAGCATCTACTGAAGCCACAGACAGCACAAATGCTCCAAGACCCAAGAAGTGTGCTCGTGTCCTCAATGACCGAGAGCTTCTTGTGGCCCTTCACCAAAAGCAAGATAGGCATCACGACTGGCTAAAGCATCAGATGAAGAGCCTCTTGGTGGATGTCAATCGTCTTCGAAACCTAGCCACCAAGAATGCTTTCGTTACACATGAAACGTGCCGTCGTACATGGAAAGGGCTCTCAATGATATGTACTGAAGCTGAACTTGAAGAGGATGGCTTCACAGAGCGTTTCAAGTTTGACACCACACCTCCCAGAAGGGTTGTGATGCGCAACACACCATCACTTGAAGACTCTGGGTTTTCTTCATCTGCTGCCACAGTTACTGCAAGGATCATTGATGAAGACGACGATGCTACATCACCGCCACCTGCTTCAGCACCTCCAAGCTCGTCTGCACCGCCAAACACCTCCAACGACCCTGCTACTCCTGGAAACAAGTAGACACGCTATGTCTTCGAACCTTTTTAGTCCTTGCTGACAAAAGGGGGAGAAGCGTATGGGTTGATAGTCTTCAAGCGGGTCCATATGGGCGGGTGCTATATTCTTTTTTGCTACATTTTGCTTCGTGCTTACAACTCTCGTTTTTGCTTCATTCAGTTCTTTGAGTTGTAACACTAAGACTCGATGGTCGTCTGCTACTCGTTTGCCACTCTGTTTGCGGAGATAAATTCCGCATGTGCGACGATAAATTCCGCATGTGTGACGATAAATTCCGCACTTATCTCATTCTGCAGACGTCCATTTTCCATTATGCATGTCATTATCTTCATATACTTTCACATGCATAGTGGATTGTCATCATAAGCTGAAGTGGATCTCCACAAGTACAACCTGTCATGTGCATTTGCATTCCAAAAGCAAATTAACTTATATGCACATCTTCAGGGGGAGCCCTTGCAACTTATGAAGACAATTCCCTATCCTTTACAAACTTCACACATTATATTCCCCGTTGAAAACTTCAACTAGTTTGTTATCAATCACCAAAAAGGGGGAGATTGTAAGTGCATCTAGTGCCACCCCTAGTTGGTTTTGGAGTATTGACGACAAACCTAGTTGAGGGACTAATGTGTTTGTGAGAATTGCAGGAAAACACAGGTAGGAGTCCCTCATTGATTCGGTTTTACTACCAGAGATGACCCCTAAAAATATATGAAGACATTGAAGACAAAGGTGGTATATGAAGATATTCACATTGAAGACTATGACAAAAGAAGACACGTTATGAAGCCTATGGAGCTCGAAGATTTAGATCTTTCGTAGTCCTTTTTATTTTGTGTTGAGTCATAGGAACCACTATACTGTTAAGTGGGTCCAGGAGAACCAGTCAGAATGACTGAAGTGATGCCTAAATCAAAAACCTATGTCTTCGAGCGAAGACAATGAGAGCGAATCTTGTCCAGAGCCGGACAAGTCAGCTTTGCTTGTAGCCCATGAGAGTTCGAAATCTGACTGTTGAGACACGTGTCAGTTCCTTAGTGACCCAGGGTCATTTCGAACAAATCAGGTCGGGTTGCCAAGTGGCTATAAATAGCCCACCCCCACAACCATAAACGGTTGGCTTCTCAGATTTCAGTGCACGGCTTTTGTCGTTTGAGAGCAACCCACCTCGAAGCCTTTGAGAGAAAATTCCTAGTGAGGAGAAAACCCCTAACCACCCAGAGCCAGAGCAAATTGGGCATCACTTAAGTCTTCTTGTCTGTGTGATCTGAAGACTTATTACACTTGAGGACTATGAATCCTCTAGATGGTTAGGCGTCGCGTTCAAAGCATCCAAGAGACAATGTGGATTGCCAGTGAACGAAGTTTGTGAAGGTCTGGGAGTCTACCTTCCAGACTTAACAGAGTGATTGGGCGAGGACTAAGTGACCTTAGCTCAAGGAGAATACGGTGAGGACTTGGTGTCCTGAACTGTGTGTTCAGGACTGGGTGTCCGGGACTGTGTGTCATAAGGTTTAAATACCTAGCCGCTCCAACCAGACGTACAGTTGTCACAGCAACTGGAACTGGTCCAACATATCATTGTCTTCAACGAGTCACTGGTTTCATCTTCACTTCCCCTTCTTACTGTTACTCATTGTGAAGCCATTGCATGCTTGCTTTATCTTTTGTCTTCACAACATGAATGTATGATCAGTTTGGCTTCATAACTTCTTCCTACCTGATCCTTATTACACTACAGTTGTTTGTCATTGTGCTTTCACTCTATTGAATACATGACCATGGCTGGCCTAGTGTAATCTAACTTCCGCTGCAAAGTAAAAGGCATAATCTTCGATGTTTGTCTTCATAACTCTCACGTTTTGAAGACTTCCATAAAAATCGCCTATTCACCCCCCTCTAGTCGATATAACGCACTTTCACTTACTGCAGTTACAATTCTGCATACTTGTCCTAGTGAGCTCACAAGTAAATGATTGATTCACTACATCTATGCTTGCCTTGTCATATTTGTTGTCAATATTCTTTTAGGGTGGACCACCCTGTTTCTAAATATTGCAACCGTAGACATGAGTGAATAGTATTTCTCTATGTGATCTCTTCCATCATGTGTGGGCAACGAACACTGCATTGTATAGAAAGAAAGTGTCATTTCCGGCTTTTACATAAGCTTCGGTCTTTTACATGGAATACAATTTGCCTACTTGCTTTGTGTCGCACTACCAACACTCCACCCTTGAAGCTAAACATTATGCCACTCATAATTCCTTATTTTATTTGTTCAAATATGAATTTCATATAATTCTAATGTTCCTACTTCGGTTTTGAAATGTGTGTCTGCCTGTTATAGAGACATAAGGGGTTTGTATTTCTGTGTGTGGTCTGGTCAGCACGGTTGGGGGGTGAACTTTGCATATGCAGGGGTTTATAGGGAGACACTCTTCGAGTTGAATCCGCAATGCATTCCATAGATAATCTGACTACTTTTTATGTTTTCATGAATCTCAGATTCTGAACAGCATCATAATGATTATGAGCTTGCGCGCATGAAAAGAATAAAGCAGAACAATGCCATGGCTGTCAAACTTGGCATTAAGGGACTGAAATCAAGTCTGGATGCAATGCAATGAAAACGCTCTCCACCTACAGATTCATGCTCAGAATATGATCCTAACAGTGATTCTGAGCTAGAGGGAGACCTAAGTCAATGTATCTCCCTAGTGGAGGAGTCAGAGGAAGATGCCCTATCTTATTCACCCATCAAGGTGCTTGCTCTAACTTTCCAAGGTTATATTTTTCGCACATATCTTGCAACTAATCCTTTGCATTTCTTCTACTTTGTTGAACTGCCATTAGCTTAGTTTACACATCGTGTATGTGAATACGGCCTGCCTATCCATTTTCAGTACATATTCCATCTGTCATCATACCATATTTATCCATTCAAATGTTGTTCTTGTGTATCAGGCGTTCAAAAGGAAGAGGGTGATTGTTGGTCGTGGAGGAGCACAAGCAAAGTATTTGGAAAAGGTAGTGGCACCTGATAAATCAAATAGCCCATTAGGTGTAGTTGCAATATCGCCTGGCCCACAAAACACCCCAACTCTAGCAGACTCTAGCCCTACTACACTGGTCATTTCTGATGCCCCAACTCAGCAGACCCCAACTGTATCAAACATTATGATTATGCCTGTTGACATAGCACCAGCTCTACGATGCAAAACCCCCATTCCAGCAAAGAGTACACCAAATCTAGTTGCCAAATCCCTTTTTGAACCAGAGAGAGCCCTAATTGCAGCAAATAGGACCCCTGTTCCATTTCTTCCCAGTTTAGAAGACAAAGCTTATATTGTTGTCAGGAACTTTGTGCGCATCTTCCCTTCATGGAAAGATTATACCGCAAACACAGAACAATTTCCAGTCTTCCTCCGCAACTTACACCTAAGTAATGTACTAATGTTATTCATGGTCATTACTGCATATGTTTCTGCTGACAGAAGACACAAGATTTCATTCTTTTAAATAGGCGAGGACCAAACTGGATTGTGAAGACGAGCAAGGGTTGGTTGCGCTTTTCAAGCATTCATTGATGAAGTATCGTTCCTACCTAAGGCAAGCGCACTTCGATGGCAAGCCTCTAAATGAAATTTCTGTAAAGTCTCTGGTGCTACATTTATTCGACGGTGACTGGAATAATCTTGTTACACATTGGTCCCGGCTGCAGTGTAAGGTACTATCTATGATATCACATCACAATTTGAACTACATTTCTGCATTTGCCTTAACGTCTCACTTGTATGAAAACTGTTAGCAGAAGAACATTCGTTCTCAAGGGACCACAGAATCTCGCAACTATACTGCACATTGCATTGCTCTTGTGAGTACCTCTTGCCCTGTATGACCATACTTACTTTCATAGCTGTTTGATTATGTAGCATCACTGCACATGTTAGCCTTGTTATCGTCCATTTGGTGGACATTATAAGATCTGTATGGACTCTTACATAAATTTAGAATCAACCCAATGCTTTTGAAGAGGTTTAGCTCTACAGTCCTCTTGTAAAGACTGAATGTCGTCTATCACTATACTTACATTAATAGATACTCCCTCCGTCCCATAATATAAGAACGTTTTGTACAGTACACCAGTGTTCAAAACACTCTTGTATTATGGGAAGAGGGATTGGTTCATTGTGTAGCATTCTGCATCTTATCTCCCTCGCCCACCATTTACTAAAAAAGATCAAATCTATATTTAATCTTACCAAAAAGTAGAATACACAGACAATGCCAGTGCAGAAGTGTAGCCCATTGCTCTTGTCAGTACATTTTGTCCTGTAATGCTTGTACTTCCAGGGATTGGTAGTTGATTATGTAGCATCAATCTGCACCTTATCTTCATTATCCTCTATCCCTTCCAGTATTATTATATCTATAATTACTCTCTACAAAATGTAGAGTACAGGCAATGCTTATGAAGAAGATTTTGTGCTGAAATTCTTGAGTTATCCTTCCCTTGACATGGAGAAGGGCATTATAAAGCCGGTGTTAACTGTTAATGTAAGTCAGTCCTTCTAAAGCTTCTATCCTCAACTGTTTTTAATTTTCTCATACTCCCTATCGTTTACTGCTGTTTATTTTGCTGTTTCTACTAAATGCATGTTCGCAAGAACCGTAAGTTCTAAGTTTTACTTGTAAAACCAAATTCCTTATTCATACCATGCACATTACTCAATACTCCCTATATGTATGCTTGTTTTGTGGATCTATAATCCAGTGTGTGGTGAAGCAGCCCACGTTTGCACCTTGTCATCTCCTATTTTATCTTACTGATGTGGCTGATGATATGAACAACATGCCATGCACATTAACCAAAATAGATACAATGATTTTCTTTGCCCTTCATCTATGCTTGTTATGTTGACATGGTAATCCAGTAGTGTGGTGAAGCTCCCCACATTATGAACAATGCCAAATTATGCTATTGATATTTTGAACTTACTCCTTATTTTCTAATTTTAAATTGGATGGAATTGACAACACAGTTATCATCTTTGTTTATACACGTGCAAAACCTGTCATCTCTCTGCTTTGTTTCAGGGTGATATGCCTGATGGCATGCACAAGCCTGCTGAAGGCTGTGCGACAAACGCAACATATATTGCAGCAAAGAAGGCAAAACATCTTGAAGATAGCGAGACAACCCCAAAGTCTTGTCTTGATGCAGTGTTCAAGTTACTTGAGACTAGCAGTCAGACAAGCTCACAGAATTCGTTGTCTGAATCAGTTTGACTTCTTCAGTCCCAAGTTCTAGCAGAAAGGCATTCTGCAACTCAACTTCGACTTGAAGTCCTATCTCTAAGAAAGATTGCGGAGAACACCAATGAGAACCTCGTCGCTAAACAGCTACACCTGGAAGCTATGACCGACATGTTAGGACGGTCTCACAGCCTTGCTCAGCAGCTTGCGCAGCAGTTCCTGCGCAAGGCTATCCTTTCTTGAACTGTCTTGGAAGTGGTCTTGGTTTAGTATTACTTTGTTACGCTACAATGGTGCCCAGTTTTTGTAATCTGCTTCTTTGTTGCGCTTTATGATCACTGGTGGCGAACTTCGATGCCCAGTGGATGTAATATACCATAAATCATTTATTGTATAGTGTAGGTTTATTCTTAGTTATTATGCTGTAATTTCTTTATTGTATAGAGTAGGTTTGTTCTTAATTCCTACTAGTTACTACCATCATTCGCTATCTGAAAAAAATCAGATCTAGTCGACCGGGCCGAAACATTCGCCTCTAACGGGCCTGGTGTTTAGCGGGCCACAATTGGGCCGACTTGCATCTTTCTTGGGCCCGAATGATTGGGGCCTTCACACTTTGCGTGAGGCCCACAACTTACACCGGCCTATATTTTAGTTGGGCCTTTTGTGGACCCAACGCTTAGTTTGGCCCGGGTAGCGTTGGGCCATTAACAAGATGAATATTGTACTCGCCTGTTACGGCCCAGATGAAACCATGGGCCTTTAGCAGGTCGAAATGCATATTGGGCCTCAATTTTCACTAGTCGTTGACGGGCCTTCAGCGTGCTGAAATGTAGACCGGGCCTTTTTGGGCCCAGTTATATCACGGGCAGTTACCAGGCTGAAACATATCTCATGGGCCTTTAAGAGGTCGAAAGCTTAGTACAGACATCAACAGGCTGAATTATGCGACAGGCCTTTAACGCCTAAAGTCACGTTGGGCTTAACTGTTGCCACCTTTATCACGCGCCGTTAGTGGGCCCGATGTCCCCTCGGACCATATATGGCCAATGGGCAGCACGGGCCATTCCCAGGCCGAAAGTCACACCGGGCTAAAATGAGCCCATGTCTACATTGGGCCTCTAACAGGCCGAAAGTCACTGGGCTGTAATTGGGCCCAAATATTCGGAACAATTAATGGGCCAGATCTGGCTTCGGGCCGTAAATGGGCCTTTATTAAGCAGACCGTTATTGGGCTGGCCCACTAGTACCTGAGTAAGTATTACGGGCCTTTGACTGGGCCGGCCTTTTTAACCTATATGGGCCTCTGTTGGGTCATGCCACGTGTCGGCGTATCATAAGCGCTTTGGGTCCAATGAGTGGATGACATCTGTCCCAACGGTGAGCCGATGCGTGTTTCCTCTAGCCAATGATGATTTTACACGTGTAAAATCCCCATTGGTCGGGGCTGTTAACGGGTTATCGGATCCAAAACCGGACCCGATAGCTTAACGGTGTTCCGTTACGGTGGATGCCACGTGTTGGTCACCCTTGACGAAAGCACTTCTGTGACGCGCGATATATCGTCATGGAAGTGGACACTTCTGTGATGATAATTTTGGTAATGTCATGAAACACTTCTACGACAGCACAGATATGACTATCTTAATTTTATCATAAATTTGTCATGGATGTACATGTATGACAAAAAAACGTGACCTACTGTGACAAACACGTATCATCACGGAAGTGTATTTTTTTATAGTATGTGGCAGTGGAGGAGAGTCGTGGCGGCCGGAGCCGGACGGCAGGTTTTCTTTTTTTAGCAGTAGGGTTGTCCCAGAGGATGACGGCCATACCTCTTCGGCCCAGTCACAGAAGAGTGAAGCTTCTTCGTTCGCTGTAGTACTAGGCCGGCCCGTTATCAGCGCTCGCTCGGTGGTTCGCTCAGTCGTGGTGTTCAATAGGTTCCCCTAAAAATACAGTGTTCGATGCGTTTTTATTTTTTACTAGAACAATGCACGTGCGTTACAAGAGGATATAAATATTCTAGTACGTTATTTTGTGATTTACACGTTAATAATAATGTAATTGTGTAAATAACTGTTTATCAAATTCTAACCGTGAATCACCTTATATTTTGATTACAAGTTTGGTAAGTAAATTAAAGTGGAATTGATTTAAACAGTAAGTAAATTAAGGTGCTTTATTATCATATACATGGAAGGTTGGACGAACAGGGTGGTGAGAAGAAAGGTGAAATGAGAACCATACATTCTTTTTAAGTAGTAGAGATTTTTGTCGTTTCTTTTTTTGGGGGTTTTTTTATTTCTTCATCAATTTTCTTCATTTTTTCTATTATTTGCTTTCTCATTGGTTTTCTTTGTTTTATTTTTGCTTTTACTAGTTTTTTCTTTTCTTTCTTCGTTCTTATTAGTTTCTTTC
>NC_057806.1:48539772-48540848 GCF_018294505.1 Triticum aestivum | reverse complement strand
TCGCCGCCTGCACAATAGGACTCGCCGTCCGTGATTTGCAACATCTCACCCCATCACCCTTGCCGTGCTCGTCGGCGCACTTGTAGCAAATTACATCGCCTGTTGTAGCAAAAACCGACTATGGTTGTAGTAAACGTCATTATCGTTGTCATGGGTCACAGCTCATGAAGTTCGAAGCTTTTTTTAAATGCCAGTTGTAGCTTTTGTAACTATCAGTTGCAGCTTTTTCGTTGCCGTCCACGGCTGTCGTCTTTATGGTTGAAACTTTTTTTATCGAAGGATGAATATTTTTTCATTGCCGGATGAAGTTTTTTTTATCACCGGTTAAAATTTTTCGTTGTCGTCAATAGCTTCCGTTGTGTACAGATTGAAACTTTTTTCATCGCCCGTTGAACCTTTTTTGGTTATCGGTTGTAGATTTTTTTTGTCGTCGGTTGCAACACTGGCCATCTCTCCTGGTGCTCGATTTTTGCTGAAACGGGGGCAAGCGAGATGTTACAAGCGTCAGGTGCGCCCGACAAGCTGCAACATCGGGGATGAGCGGCGGTGAGCATGCTGGCGAGCTGCGGTCATCGCCACTAGAGCTACAACGGTCGCCATAGGAGCTGCAACTGCAAGGTGTGGCTGTTGCATGGGCGAAGGCGGTGATGAGGACGGCCTTGCGAGGGCTGGACCGACGAATTGGACAGCCGGCGAGGACGGTTTGTGAGAGGCAGCGACCAGAGATGAGAACGGTAGCGAAGGCACAAGAGGGGGAGAACGCATGCGGCCGGCGGGGCGAAATGGACAATGAGATGTAGGGGGGTTTCTTCGTATGCGTGCGTTGACAAAGATGAGGGGCATCAGACGGTTCCCAACGCCCAAATCAGACGGGTGAGGCCGACCAGCCTAAATTTAGGACATTTAGGTTAAAATAGAAGTGGCATGAATAGTGATAAATAAGGTGGGCGAATCCCCTAAAAAACTCAAAAAAGAAAAGTAATGTGTGTGAAGCGGTGAGAAGGATTCGTAGCCATTGAAGCCCGTCTTTGATAACTGAAGATAGGACAGCAGTTGACACTCCGCCGGCAACCCCC